>NC_038242.2:45819927-45822639 GCF_000004515.6 Glycine max
GGGATATTCTTTTTCCAATGGATATTCCTTTAAGCAATAAAAAATTTAGTTATAACTGCCACACATTAAATATGTTTCTTAGATATTTTACTCTTCTCCGTCAAACTTATCATTGTGTTCTTTATCCTTTTTTTTGTGTGTGTGGAAAACTCAAGCTTGCATATACTACTTTATATAATAAAGAGATTAAAATTAGGGGCCATCAATCTAAAGAAACTTTACAAAGACAACCAATTAAAATGAGTCATCGTGCCACGTCAAATTTTAATTAAAAGTGATTTAAATAAAACTTAAAAAAAAGGAGAACAATCACCACATGATTGCACCACATCTGTTTATCTTTTTCGCTCACGAGCTGAAGAAGAAGAACCCATGTTCTATTTCAATCCTTCAGAGGAATTGAAGAATCCATGTTGGCATCTCTAACAAAATCAATTCAATTTGAAAAGTTCAATCGTATTGTGAGAGGTGATTTAGCACTAGCCAAATATTAATTTGAAGTATTTAGTTTGTGGCAAGTAATATGGAAGTGGCCACACCTAAATTCAACTCATTAAAAGAGAAGCAAATATTGAGAAATGTAATAAATATGAAACACAGAAGCAGATATCAAATTCTAAATATTAACATTTGGAAAATGAAAAACTAAAAAAATTATGTTCATGATTGACAAGACGAAGGCAGAGAAACATGGTGCAAGCATGCTCAAATTGCTCTAAGTTCTTTTTTAGGTTTTTCTAAAATCATTTATAATTAAAATCTTGTGTGGTACAATGACTCATTTTAATTGGTTGTCTGTGTAAAGTTTTTTGTTTCACATGGATGATGTATCCCCATTAATCTCTATGGTAAAAGATAAATGATTTAATTGTACTAGTGAAATATTAAATACATTTTCTAGATATTTAGATGTTCACATTCAAAACTAACATTGTGTGCTTTAACTCTTGGGGGAGGGGAGAATCTTGATCTTATGTATATTAATATTATAAAGATTATAAATAATTAAATGAAATAAATGATGATTAAAACATGATTTTTTAATATGTGTGTGTGTGTGTGTGTGTGACTATTTTATCCCTTAAAGGAACAATATTTTTTTAGATGTATATCCATTGGAGTAATAAATGATTATTTATTTTTAACAGCCAATCATTAAATATAAATATTTTTAGATATTTTAATATTGATGGTTGAAATTACCTTTGTGTCATTTAACTTTTTGGGGAGAGAAGAAGAGTTTGTGCATACTAGTTTATATAATAAAAGATACAGGATTTATTTAGAACTGTTAAACATTAAAAACAATTTCTAGATATTTTGAAGATCACATGCAAAATTATCATTGTGTCATTTAACTTTTTTTGGGGGAAAACCTTGTGTTTTTGTATATTTCTTTGTATAATAAAAGATTAATAATACTAGGATATTGTAAATCAAATTATAACTTTAAGGCTTATGAACACAATGTAATTTAGTTGTTGAAACTAGTTTCTTTAGACATGATTATCATAAATGCACTTTGAATTTTAATTAAAGAAATAAATAATGATTAAAGCTTGATTTTATTTATCCCTTAAAGGAGGTGGGGGAAGTGGAGGAACTTTTCAAAATGTATATTCCTTTAAGTAATAAAGGATTTATTTATAACAGTCAAGTATTAAATATAATTTATAGATATTTTTATGTTCACGGTCAAAATTACCATTATGTGCTATAATTTTTTTGGGATCAGAATGTATTAAATGATTTGTTTATAACAGTCAAATGTTAAATATTTTTTTAGATATTTTAATGTTCACATCAAAATTACAATTGCATCCTTTAACTTTATGGAAAAAACTTAACTTTTGTATACTACTTTATAGAATAAAAATAGGATTTATTTATAACCGACAAGCATTAAATATATTTTCTAAATATTTTACACTCATATTTGAAATTACCATTTTGTCCTTTAACTTTTTGTGGGTAAAACTTGAGCTTACGTATGCTACTTTATATCATAAAAGATTTGACATTAGACGACAACAATATTGTTTGCCACTTCAAAAAAAGATCTCTTATCGAAACAATTATATGTGTATATATATATATATATATATATATATATATATATATATATATATATATTAATATGGAAAATTGTTATTGAAATTATGCTTCAAATGATGATTTTGTTTGTATAAATTCATGACTTCACATCAAATTATAGCTCACTTCAAACATCAAAGGCAAAGTTGCTATTGACATTGTTGATTTAAAGATGGCTAAGATTTCTTTCACAATCATTTTTGCTTTTGCTCTTATCTTTACAGGTTTAGTAATTTATCTCTTCCTCTCTCTACTCTTTGTCTCTACACACACATATGTTGCTTGGTTTCTTATTATCTTTCTTTGCCAGGGATGTTGTTTATGTGGTGTTGATGCAATGAACTCAATATTCCAAATGAAAGTATTTAAATCTTTTCAAAATAAATTATTTTGGATGATTCATTCAAATTCAATCATCCTACCAACCTCTCTCTCTCTCTCTCTCTATATATATATATATATATATATATAACACTTTTAATTTATACATTTTATATTTTACGCATTGATCTTTCTCTTCTTAGTTTATCCCTTCCTTTTTTAAAAAATAAATATAAAAATTGAGTCTCTAATCTTGTCATGCATCTTTGTTAATCCAATGATTTTGCATTTAATTTT
>NC_038242.2:46153293-46161099 GCF_000004515.6 Glycine max
GAAAGGTCAATAGAGTTTGCTAGCAAATTTCCCCACCCAAATCTTAGACCAAAACCCAGTTACAAAGATTTCTAGGTTGTCTAAATTACGTAGGAGAATTTGTCCCCTACTTAAACAATATTGTCAAGCAATTGCATGATAGGCTAAAGAAAAATCCGCCTCCTTGGTCTGACCTCCATACCCAAACAGTTAAAGAAATCAAAATCAAAGTCCAATCCATAAAATGTTTGTATCTTCCCATTCCACAGGCATTCAAAATTGTCAAAACTGATGCATCAGACATCGGTTATGGTGGCATCCTCAAACAACAAGTACATGGTCAAGAACATGTCATTGCATATACTTCAAAACATTGGAATCCTGCACAATTAAAGCATTCAACTGTTAAAAAAGAAGTTTTAGCAATTGTTTTGTGCATTTCCAAATTTCAATCTGATCTATTAAATAAAAAAAATTTGGTAAGGGTTGACTGCAAATCAGCCAAAGACATTTTACAGAAGGATGTAAAAAACCTTGCCTCAAAACAGATTTTTGCAAGATGGCAAGCAATTTTAAGTGTCTTTGATTTTAATATAGAATATATCAAGGGCTCTTCCAACTCTCTACCTGACTACCTCACCCGTGAATTTTTACAGAAAATTCCCGATGCCTCCTAAGGTGTCTAGTTCCTCCGGCAGAGGAGGGAAATCCAGTACAAAAGGAAAAGAGGTTCTATTGGCTCTACCAGAGCCAATAACCAAAAAAGCAACTACATCATCTTCTGGGTCACCTACCCAGACTGGGTCATCAACCCAGAAAGGAAAGCTTGAAGGGTCATTGACCCAGATAACTACCGTCAAACCTGAGTCATCAACTCAAGAATCCCCAAAACCAACAACAACCAAACAGACCGTGGCTGACTATGCCTGGTCAATACAAACTCTCTTGGCCTTAGAAGATATAGGCCTCACCAAAGTACCAAAATTGGCCAAAAAGACCTGGGCAGAAATGGCCTCAGAATAAGATGATGATTCTAAAACAGATCTGCAAAAACAAATCCAAAAGGCCAAACAGACCAAAACTGTCTGTAACCAAACACCAAGCCAATCGTTGACTCAACAAGAATCAACGCCACAACCCAGCAACAGTTATATTTCCAAAAACAAATTTTTCAATGTTTTACAAATGGAACCAGAATACTGGGACAAGAATCCTTTCAAAGCAACCGCCAAAGTATTCCCCCCGGGATTCCATTACAGGCCAACAGCCACAAACAAAACCCGCAAATTCTACGAATTCATTCTAATAGATACAAACTCAGTATCTATTAAACAGTTCAAAGACCCCAAAGATCTAAATCTAAATACCCATTCCAGAATCCAAATCTTAAAGGTTATGCAGCCACGACATTGTGGCTCAAAATTAAACCAACCCAAAAAATTTTCTGCACCATTTGACCCTGCAAGATATAATTATTGGGATTACATTGACGCCTGGACCAATATGTTCTGGCATCAAAATAGTAAATTCAAGCATTCATGGCTAATTTACTTCAAAAATAACACTGTGTATAATTTTCCAAATTGGTTCCTCCAATGGTGGAACTACTTCAGACCAATTCCACAGATATTCCCAGAAGAAGTCCAACAGGGATTCCAACAATTCAACAAGCTCTATAATAGCAAGGAATCACGTATTCCGGCAGATTTAAAGTACTTTTCCAGTTTTGCCTTGTCATGGATTTTTTCAAGGCAATACAGATACGGAAAAACCGAAAACAGCAAACAGTATCCACCGTTGCAGAGACACGCCTTTGTAAAATGGTGGTCACAATTCGATACTTCAAAGGCTGCTCCAGAACAAGTCAAGAACAGATTCCAGAGCAATCCTGAGTTCCTCAAACCTGCTAATCCGGAGACATCTTTGTTTTTGAATCAGAAGTCGCAACTGGCAGCATTCTTAGCAAGCTCAAAATCTAAAGAGAGTCTTGCTCAGAATCTCAAAGAAGTTCTCCAACTACTTCAACAGGAAGTGGAAGAAGAACCCCCCAAGAAGGAAGCCGAATCATCCGAGACTAATGATGACCAAGAAGATGATCCATTCTACCAGAATGAAGATGACTGTTTTGGTATATCGTTAGACGACGATTAATTAGTTTTAGTAATCATGAATTATTGTAACTAATTTGTCGGTACCTCTTATTAATGTAATTTGTAAAAGTTTTGTAACAGTTCCGGTAAACATTACCGACACTGTAGAAACAGTAAAAATTGAGTCTATTTAAAGGAGTCCTCGTTCCCTTTGTGAGGTACCCTTTCAGATAGTCTCAAAACCAGGTTTTAGAGAGAGAAGCTCTGCCTAGGAAAAACTCTTTGTAAGCTTCTATGCCCATATCAATTAAGGGCTTGATGGCTACTTGTACACAACCGATGTGTAGATATTTATACTTACGGCTATGTTCATAAATTGAATTTTTTGAAAGTAAATGAAATTCTTCCCCTATATCTTGTCCTAGTGGAATATTGTTTACTACTGTTTTGATTATGTAATCAAAGTTGTATTTGTCCTTTATTGTTTCAGGAACGTATAGTTGATCCTGAGGGATTTCTGGAATGTTCCAGTCATCCATGTTTTGATTGATATCTTCGAATCGGACTTCCTCATCGAAGAGATTTTGTTTTGCGGCGACCTCTTGGGTCTGGTTATCTTGATCATTTAATAAATTGGAGTTTCTTGAAGAAGATGAGGAGGAGGAGTTTGAGCGAAAAGAGATACGGGAAAAAGATCGTAATAGTCTAGACATGATTATAATATTCTCTAATATCTTTTCCCTCATTTGGTTCCATAGAAATATCCCCGTAAGTAAATATGTCACAAAATTTTTCTGGATCTGAATTATTTTTAAGAAAAACTCTTTTTTTTTTATAAAATAGTTTGAACGGCAATCCTATAGCCACCAGTATATTATGTCTTGATATTTTGGTTAAACAGTACACCTTAGCCTTACTACCCTTTATCCATCACGGGTCTTACTGCTACAGTACCATTTAACTAAAATATTATATAGCTGTATTTCCAGGAAGTACTGTTCAAACATCTACTATACAGATCAAAATAAAATATTACTCGTATTGTACAAGGTTTCAGATCAATAAAATTTGTTTACATATGTCCTTACGGACCATATTCCTACTTCCCCATCAGGCTCTGATACCAGAGATATGCCCTTGATACGGTACTGTAGGAATATGGTATTGTAACTAATATATAGGCCTTAGAAGATATAGGCCTCACCAAAGTACCAAAATTGGCCAAAAAGACCTGGGCAGAAATGGCCTCAGAATAAGATGATGATTCTAAAACAGATCTGCAAAAACAAATCCAAAAGGCCAAACAGACCAAAACTGTCTGTAACCAAACACCAAGCCAATCGTTGACTCAACAAGAATCAACGCCACAACCCAGCAACAGTTATATTTCCAAAAACAAATTTTTCAATGTTTTACAAATGGAACCAGAATACTGGGACAAGAATCCTTTCAAAGCAACCGCCAAAGTATTCCCCCCGGGATTCCATTACAGGCCAACAGCCACAAACAAAACCCGCAAATTCTACGAATTCATTCTAATAGATACAAACTCAGTATCTATTAAACAGTTCAAAGACCCCAAAGATCTAAATCTAAATACCCATTCCAGAATCCAAATCTTAAAGGTTATGCAGCCACGACATTGTGGCTCAAAATTAAACCAACCCAAAAAATTTTCTGCACCATTTGACCCTGCAAGATATAATTATTGGGATTACATTGACGCCTGGACCAATATGTTCTGGCATCAAAATAGTAAATTCAAGCATTCATGGCTAATTTACTTCAAAAATAACACTGTGTATAATTTTCCAAATTGGTTCCTCCAATGGTGGAACTACTTCAGACCAATTCCACAGATATTCCCAGAAGAAGTCCAACAGGGATTCCAACAATTCAACAAGCTCTATAATAGCAAGGAATCACGTATTCCGGCAGATTTAAAGTACTTTTCCAGTTTTGCCTTGTCATGGATTTTTTCAAGGCAATACAGATACGGAAAAACCGAAAACAGCAAACAGTATCCACCGTTGCAGAGACACGCCTTTGTAAAATGGTGGTCACAATTCGATACTTCAAAGGCTGCTCCAGAACAAGTCAAGAACTGGTTCCAGAGCAATCCTGAGTTCCTCAAACCTGCTAATCCGAAGACATCTTTGTTTCTGAATCAGAAGTCACAACTGGCAGCATTCTTAGCAAGCTCAAAATCTAAAGAGAGTCTTGCTCAGAATCTCAAAGAAGTTCTCCAACTACTTCAACAGGAAGTGGAAGAAGAACCCCCGAAGAAGGAAGTCGAATCATCCGAGACTAATGATGACCAAGAAGATGATCCATTCTACCAGAATGAAGATGACTGTTTTGGTATATCGTTAGACGACGATTAATTAGTTTTAGTAATCATGAATTATTGTAACTAATTTGTCGGTACCTCTTATTAATGTAATTTGTAAAAGTTTTGTAACAGTTCCGGTAAACATTACCGACACTGTAGAAACAGTAAAAATTGAGTCTATTTAAAGGAGTCCTCGTTCCCTTTGTGAGGTACCCTTTCAGATAGTCTCAAAACCAGGTTTTAGAGAGAGAAGCTCTGCCTAGGAAAAACTCTTTGTAAGCTTCTATGCCCATATCAATTAAGGGCTTGATGGCTACTTGTACACAACCGATGTGTAGATATTTATACTTACGGCTATGTTCATAAATTGAATTTTTTGAAAGTAAATGAAATTCTTCCCCTATATCTTGTCCTAGTGGAATATTGTTTACTACTGTTTTGATTATGTAATCAAAGTTGTATTTGTCCTTTATTGTTTCAGGAACGTATAGTTGATCCTGAGGGATTTCTGGAATGTTCCAGTCATCCATGTTTTGATTGATATCTTCGAATCGGACTTCCTCATCGAAGAGATTTTGTTTTGCGGCGACCTCTTGGGTCTGGTTATCTTGATCATTTAATAAATTGGAGTTTCTTGAAGAAGATGAGGAGGAGGAGTTTGAGCGAAAAGAGATACGGGAAAAAGATCGTAATAGTCTAGACATGATTATAATATTCTCTAATATCTTTTCCCTCATTTGGTTCCATAGAAATATCCCCGTAAGTAAATATGTCACAAAATTTTTCTGGATCTGAATTATTTTTAAGAAAAACTCTTTTTTTTTTATAAAATAGTTTGAACGGCAATCCTATAGCCACCAGTATATTATGTCTTGATATTTTGGTTAAACAGTACACCTTAGCCTTACTACCCTTTATCCATCACGGGTCTTACTGCTACAGTACCATTTAACTAAAATATTATATAGCTGTATTTCCAGGAAGTACTGTTCAAACATCTACTATACAGATCAAAATAAAATATTACTCATATTGTACAAGGTTTCAGATCAATAAAATTTGTTTACATATGTCCTTACGGACCATATTCCTACTTCCCCATCAGGCTCTGATACCAGAGATATGCCCTTGATACGGTACTGTAGGAATATGGTATTGTAACTAATATATAGGCCTTAGAAGATATAGGCCTCACCAAAGTACCAAAATTGGCCAAAAAGACCTGGGCAGAAATGGCCTCAGAATAAGATGATGATTCTAAAACAGATCTGCAAAAACAAATCCAAAAGGCCAAACAGACCAAAACTGTCTGTAACCAAACACCAAGCCAATCGTTGACTCAACAAGAATCAACGCCACAACCCAGCAACAGTTATATTTCCAAAAACAAATTTTTCAATGTTTTACAAATGGAACCAGAATACTGGGACAAGAATCCTTTCAAAGCAACCGCCAAAGTATTCCCCCCGGGATTCCATTACAGGCCAACAGCCACAAACAAAACCCGCAAATTCTACGAATTCATTCTAATAGATACAAACTCAGTATCTATTAAACAGTTCAAAGACCCCAAAGATCTAAATCTAAATACCCATTCCAGAATCCAAATCTTAAAGGTTATGCAGCCACGACATTGTGGCTCAAAATTAAACCAACCCAAAAAATTTTCTGCACCATTTGACCCTGCAAGATATAATTATTGGGATTACATTGACGCCTGGACCAATATGTTCTGGCATCAAAATAGTAAATTCAAGCATTCATGGCTAATTTACTTCAAAAATAACACTGTGTATAATTTTCCAAATTGGTTCCTCCAATGGTGGAACTACTTCAGACCAATTCCACAGATATTCCCAGAAGAAGTCCAACAGGGATTCCAACAATTCAACAAGCTCTATAATAGCAAGGAATCACGTATTCCGGCAGATTTAAAGTACTTTTCCAGTTTTGCCTTGTCATGGATTTTTTCAAGGCAATACAGATACGGAAAAACCGAAAACAGCAAACAGTATCCACCGTTGCAGAGACACGCCTTTGTAAAATGGTGGTCACAATTCGATACTTCAAAGGCTGCTCCAGAACAAGTCAAGAACTGGTTCCAGAGCAATCCTGAGTTCCTCAAACCTGCTAATCCGAAGACATCTTTGTTTCTGAATCAGAAGTCACAACTGGCAGCATTCTTAGCAAGCTCAAAATCTAAAGAGAGTCTTGCTCAGAATCTCAAAGAAGTTCTCCAACTACTTCAACAGGAAGTGGAAGAAGAACCCCCGAAGAAGGAAGTCGAATCATCCGAGACTAATGATGACCAAGAAGATGATCCATTCTACCAGAATGAAGATGACTATTTTGGTATATCGTTAGACGACGATTAATTAGTTTTAGTAATCATGAATTATTGTAACTAATTTGTCGGTACCTCTTATTAATGTAATTTGTAAAATTTTTGTAACAGTTCCGGTAAACATTACCGACACTGTAGAAACAGTAAAAATTGAGTCTATTTAAAGGAGTCCTCGTTCCCTTTGTGAGGTACCCTTTCAGATAGTCTCATAACCAGGTTTTAGAGAGAGAAGCTCTGCCTAGGGAAAAACTCTTTGTAAGCTTCTATGCCCATATCAATTAAGAGCTTGATGGGTACTTGTACACAACCGATGTTTAGATATTTATACTTACGGCTATGTTCATAAATTGAATTTTTTGAAAGTAAATGAAATTCTTCCCCTATATCTTGTCCTAGAGGAATATTGTTTTCTACTGTTTTGATTATGTAATCAAAGTTGTGTTTGTCCTTTATTGTTTCAGGAACGTATAGTTGATCCTGAGGGATTTCTGGAATGTTCCAGTCATCCATGTTTTGATTGATATATTCGAATCGGACTTCCTCATCGAAGAGATTGTGTTTTGGGGCGACCTCTTGGGTCTGGTTATCTTGATCATTTAATAAATTGGAGTTTCTTGAAGATGAGGAGGAGGAGTTTGAGCGAAAAGAGATACGGGAAAAAGATCGTAATAGTCTAGACATGATTATAATATTCTCTAATATCTTTGCCCTCATTTGGTTCCATAGAAATATCCCCGTAAGTAAATATGTCACAAAATTTTTCTGGATCTGAATTATTTTAAAGAAAAACTCTTTTTTTTATATATAAAATAGTTTGAACGGCAATCCTATAGCCACCAGTATATTATGTCTTGATATTTTGGTTAAACAATACACCTTGGCCTTACCGCCCTTTATCTATCACAGGTCTTAGTACTACAATACCATTCAACTAAAATATTAGACTGCTATACTTCCAGGAAGTACTGTTCAAACATTTACTGTACAACAAATGTTTGAACAGTACTTCCTGGAAGTACAGCAGTCTAATATTTTAGTTGAATAGTACTGTAGCAGTAAGA
>NC_038242.2:46164593-46168457 GCF_000004515.6 Glycine max
AGATATAGGGGAAGAATTTCATTTACTTTCAAAAAATTCTATTTATGAACATAGCCGTAAGTATAAATATCTAAACATCCGGTTGTGTACAAGTAGCCACAAGCCCTTAATTGATATGGGCATAGAAGCTTACAAAGAGTTTTTCCCTAGGCAGAGCTTCTCTCTCTAAAACCTGGTTTTGAGACTATCTGAAAGGGTACCTCACAAAGGGAACGAGGACTCCTTTAAATAGACTCAATTTTTACTGTTTCTACAGTGTCGTAATGTTTACCGGAACTGTTACAAAACTTTTACAAATTACATTAATAAGAGGTACCGACAAATTAGTTACAATAATTCATGATTACTAAAACTAATTAATCGTCGTCTAACGATATACCAAAACAGTCATCTTCATTCTGGTAGAATGGATCATCTTCTTGGTCATCATTAGTCTCGGATGATTCGGCTTCCTTCTTGGGGGTTCTTCTTCCACTTCCTGTTGAAGTAGTTGGAGAACTTCTTTGAGATTCTGAGCAAGACTCTCTTTAGATTTTGAGCATGCCAAGAATGCTGCCAGTTGCGACTTCTGAATCAGAAACAAAGATGTCTCCGGATTAGCAGGTTTGAGGAACTCAGGATTGCTCTGGAACCAGTTCTTGACTTGTTCTGGAGCAGCCTTTGAAGTATCGAATTGTGACCACCATTTTACAAAGGCGTGTCTCTGCAACGGTGGATACTGTTTGCTGTTTTCGGTTTTTCCGTATCTGTATTGCCTGAAAAAATCCATGACAAGGCAAAACTGGAAAAGTACTTTAAATCTGCCGGAATACGTGATTCCTTGCTATTATAGAGCTTGTTGAATTGTTGGAATCCCTGTTGGACTTCTTCTGGGAATATCTGTGGAATTGGTCGAAGTAGTTCCACCATTGGAGGAACCAATTTGGAAAATTATACACAGTGTTATTTTTGAAGTAAATTAGCCATGAATGCTTGAATTTACTATTTTGATGCCAGAACATATTGGTCCAGGCGTCAATGTAATCCCAATAATTATATCTTGCAGGGTCAAATGGTGCAGAAAATTTTTTGGGTTGGTTTAATTTGAGCCACAATGTCGTGGCTGCATAACCTTTAAGATTTGGATTCTGGAATGGGTATTTAGATTTAGATCTTTGGGGTCTTTGAACTGTTTAATAGATACTGAGTTTGTATCTATTAGAATGAATTCGTAGAATTTGCGGGTTTTGTTTGTGGCTGTTGGCCTGTAATGGAATCCCGGGGGGAATACTTTGGCGGTTGCTTTGAAAGGATTCTTGTCCCAGTATTCTGGTTCCATTTGTAAAACATTGAAAAATTTGTTTTTGGAAATATAACTGTTGCTGGGTTGTGGCGTTGATTCTTGTTGAGTCAACGATTGGCTTGGTTTTGGTTACAGACAGTTTTGGTCTGTTTGGCCTTTTGGATTTGTTTTTGCAGATCTGTTTAGAATCATCATCTTATTCTGAGGCCATTTCTGCCCAGGTCTTTTTGGCCAATTTTGGTACTTTGGTGAGGCCTATATCTTCTAAGGCCTATATATTAGTTACAATACCATATTCCTACAGTACCGTATCAAGGGCATATCTCTGGTATCAGAGCCTGATGGGGAAGTAGGAATATGGTCCGTAAGGACATATGTAACAAATTTTATGGATCTGAAACCTTGTACAGTACGAGTAATATTTTATTTGATCTGTATAGTAGATGTTTGAACAGTACTTCCTGGAAGTACAGCTAGTATAATATTTTAGTTAATGGTACTGTAGCAGTAAGACCCGTGATGGATAAAGGGCAGTAAGGCTAAGGTGTACTGTTTAACCAAAATATCAAGACATAATATACTGGTGGCTATAGGATTGCGTTCAAACTATTTTTAAAAAAAAAAAGAGTTTTTCTTAAAAATAATTCAGATCCAGAAAAATTTTGTACATATTTACTTACGGAATATTTCTATGGAACCAAATGAGGGCAAAGATATTAGAGAATTTATAATCATGTCTAGACTATTGCGATCTTTTTCCCGTATTCTTTTCGCTCAATTCCTCTCATCATCTTCTTCAGAAACTCCAATTTATTAATGATCAAGATAACCAGACCCAAGAGGTCGCCCCAAACACAATCTCTTCGATGAGGAAGTCCGATTCGAAGATATCAATCAAAACATGGATGACTGGAACATTCCAGAAATCCCTCAGGATCAACTATACGTTCCTGAAACAATAAAGGACAAACACAACTTTGATTACATAATCAAAACAGTAGAAAACAATATTCCTCTAGGACAAGATATAGGGGAAGAATTTCATTTACTTTCAAAAAATTCAATTTATGAACATAGCCGTAAGTATAAATATCTACACATCGGTTGTGTACAAGTAGCCATCAAGCCCTTAATGATATGGGCATAGATGCAGCAGTTTTAATGTGTCTAAGAGATATTAGGCATAATCAATTTGAAGACTCCTAATTGGAACAGTCGAAACCAGCCTAGGACAAGGTCCATATATTTTAATTGTTATCCAAACAAAACAGTGAGTCTGATGGACAGAAACATTCTTGACTCTCTGTTCTTAAACATCCACTTTCATGGCCTTGACATGAAAGAAGGATCAATCCCAGCGGCTTTAATTTATAGGATCCAGTACAAGGTCATGAACACTTGTGCCTCTAGAGTCCTGTTGCAACCACAAAAGGGATAAACATTACTGATACTGTAGATACAGTAAAATCGTTCCCTTTATGGGGCTATCTGAAAGGGTGCCTCACAAAGCTTACAAAGAGTCATCCACTCAGGGATACCCCAAACCGGCAACCGCCAAACAGACATCGACTGACTATGCTTGGTCAATTCAAACACTTCAGGCCCTCCAAGAAATGGGTCTGACCAAAGTTCCAAAATTAACCAAAAAGACTTGGGCAGATATTGCCTTAGAATTCGACGATGATTCTGAAACAAACTTACAAAACATTATTCAAGATGCAAATATTTCCAAAACAACTATCAAATCCAAAGGGAAGCAGACCCTAGCAAAAACTCAAACACCACCCACTAAACAAACCAATAGTTATATTTATAAAAACAAATTTTCAACTGTTTTGCAGATGGAACTTGAATTCTGGGATAAAAACCCATTCAAGGCGACAGCCGAGGCTTTCCCATCAGGATTTCATTTCAAACCAACCGCCATCAATAAAACAAGAACTTTTTGTGAACTTATATTGGTAGACTCAAATTCAGTGTCTATCAAGCACTTCAAGGACCCAAAGGATCAATCGTTGAACACTCACTCAACGATTCAAATCTTAAAAGTTCTTCAACCAAGACATTTTGGTCCAGACTTAAATAAAGGCAAGAAATTTTTCATGTCGTTTGATCCGGTAGGTTATACCTACTGGGATTACGTTGATGGTTGGACCAAGGTATTTTGGCACTAGAACACCCATTTCAAGCACTCATGGTTGATTTATTTTCAGACTAACACAATCTATAACTTCCCAAATTGGTTTAGTCAGTGGTGGGATTTCCTTGGCCCAATACTAGAGATCTTCCAACAGCAGGTTCAACAAGGATTTGCTCAATTTAAAAAACAATTCAATTCTCAGGAATCATGAATTCCAGTAGATCTTTGGAATTCTGCACAATTAAAATATTCAACTGTTAAAAAAAAGTTTTAGCAATTGTTTTGTGCATTTCCAAATTTCAATTAGATTTATTAAATAAAAAAATTTTAATCAGGGTTGATTGCAAGTCAGCCAAAGATGTTTTACAAAAGGATGTCAAAAACCTTGCCTCGAAACAAATTTTTGCTAGACAGCGCAGTCACAGCGGTCGCGCCGAACGGG